>NW_019735464.1:627234-649517 GCF_002891405.2 Cryptotermes secundus
TAAGCATGAAAGCTACGATCTTCTGAATATAGCGCCGTACTGTTTGATAGGTAAACGCTTCTGGAAAGTTGGCACCTATCAACCAAACTACATGACATCACATAAAATGAAGTTACGTGTTTTTTTTTGGTTGGGGGTGACACTGCTAATGAAAGTTAATATGGTTTGCTGTATCTTGAGACGTTAAGGTAACAATTTCCAACTTCCCATTAGAAGTATAAGTTTTCGTGGTAATGCGAAAGAAAACGGTGTGTTCGTCTTGGCAACAACATTAATACCGACGAGAATTTTAATTCTATCCACAGCGAGAGATAATGTGAAATGTCTATTATAGGTGAATATTTTAAATTGAATATATTCCGGCTGTAATGCAACAAAGCTAGTCATTTCTTATAAGAAACGAATATATATTTAATTCACCAAAACATATTTGTTAATATTTTAAAATGTCATTAACTATGTACATTCGTTGTTCTTGCTACATGTTTCGGCCGCACATGGGCCATCATCAGGCAACACTTATTATTTGGAGAGACCACTGCACTTGAGTACAAGGAAAAACGGCACTAAAACACACACAATTAAGTGAGCGACAGACTAAATAGGAACACTGAAAAACCGCTAAAAAACAGGATGAAATTATCTTACCAAGGAAATTAACAACAACAACAACTACTACTACTACTACTACTACTACTACGATGTGCCTGGTGGTACTAAGGACAAAGTGTACAGTACAGTGGCTTGTACTGACCGACACTGTCCCGCAGTTTTAATCCAGGTAAAAACAGAGATAATATCTTAAATTAAGCCTCGGCCGCTTCCTTTCGCATTTTTTCTAATATATTTTTCATTAATAATCCCCAAAATCGACACCATGTATTCTGATATAGTGACAGCATCATAAAAAATAAAATTCAAACAAATTAATACAAGGTAATTGCAAGCAACAGAATAATTATACATAATATATATATAGTAGTTATGTTAAACCGTCACAACAACAAATATATACTCGCTTTTTAATGCTTACAATTAAACCTTTATTTTGCTACATGTTTCGATCACATATGTCATGATCAGGCAAGCGGCGGTCGCTCAGTTGGTATAGTTCGCTTGCGGACTAAAGCCACAGTGTTAGGACCATCATCAGGAAGTTAATATGGAATAGTCTAGTCATTGAATTACAAATAAAACATAACTACTAGATATATGTTTGAAACACACACCAGGACACACAATATAAAGATATTAGAATAAGTATCGAATTTTTTGAGAAGACGCCATTAAGTCAGTCAGTCAGAGAGTCAGTCGACAGGTAAGAAAATAAACATGGTTTAATGACTGACTTCATTAAGCGTCTTTTATATGAATTTGATCTGAAAAATATTAAAGTGCTATCATCTGGGATATGACGACGTGGAGTCTGGTAAAAGAATACCGATGTTTCAGATGAATATACTGCGTCCATTTGCAAAGTTGAAGAGCACGCTATGGAAGCAACAAGCGACAAGACAGTATTTTCCTCCGACACGTTAGTAAATTTCTACTAGACTACATGACGTCACATCCGAGAAGATAGTGCTCATTATGAGGAAATATCTAATAAAATTTTGTATACTACATTTCATTCTTCAACTACGAAAGTGGCAATGCAATGTGCTATTTGAGACGTATTTTAGTCATGCAACTACTGAGCTTAAAGGGGCTTCAACAGCAAAATTGTAATTCTGTTGTTTCTGCGGAGATTAGCGACAGAGAGACCTGCTCTTGTTTTTTTTTATTGTTGGTAGTGGGGTCCCTTGCACTGCGGCCACATCTGGCCTATTGTACGAGCCCCAGATAGGTGAGGGTGATTGTGGAGCAATTGGTGGAATGAAGATTGGCAGGGGAAACCGAAGTACTCGGAGAACACCTGCCCCAGCGCCACTTTTTCCACCACAAATCCCACTTGACCAGACCCGGGATCGAACCCGGGCCGCCGCAGAGGGAAGCCAGCGACTAACCGCTTGAGCTATGGCGCGGCCAATTTGCTGTTGGTTACTAAAGTTCATATTCTGCATCAAGAAAATAATATGAAACCCAATATCGCACAAAGGAGATTAACTGGGCTTAACATGGGATTCTTTTACAATCTAGCGCTTCTATGACTTGATCAGTTAGAATGCAGAGGAATGTTTAACGCAGAGTCCAAGCTGTTAAACATATCTTCCTTCGCCCTCTTATTTCTTAGCAAAATTCAGCTACTTGTAATTCAGTGTAGCCAACGTCTTAACATGTATATTAATCAATATTGTGTTTCTAACACTATAGAAGAAATTACATGAATTCTTCTGGCTCCGGATGATGTTCATTGCTGTGGTCTTGTAAACACGCGGTAATGAAATTTCTGGTTCCTTAAAAGGCGAGGAAATTTTTAACTACTTGGGTATCAGTTAGCTACAAAATAAGGGCTCAGATCTACTGAGTTAGTTACGTATATAACTGTACTGCATTAAAAGGGGACAGGATGAGATGCTGACTGCCTCAGAGGTCTAGTTGTCAGAGTTCCTGGCTACAGACCCAGAGGTTCTGGGTTCGATTCCCGGCGCTACCAAACTTTCTAAGAAGTAGTGGGTCTGGAATGGGGTCCACTCAGCCTCGTGAGGATAACCGAGGAGCTATTTCAAGGAAATTAATTTCTTGCCTTTTCTACCAAATCACCTTCAAGTGCCACCTCCAGAACCCGACCAAATTCTCGACAACGACTAACTCTATGCTGCTTTTGCCAGCTTCGGAACTCTTATTTATAACTACTTTGCACGGACCAAGCAGAAAATGCAACCTCTCTTGTTAACAAGGCGTGTTTACTGAGCCGTTGCGTAGCAATGGACGTCCTATTGTTGCCGCGTTTGTTTCAGCGGGAATGTGTTCACCGAGACGTTGTCTAGCAATGGATATACACGTCAAAATATGTAGAATAAATTAATGGCGGAAAGTGCATCTATGTATCTAGCTTCACAGCTAAACGTGGATTAAGAGTTTATTTATTGCATTGTGCAGTACATGGCGTAATGTTTTCTTTCTGGATAATACCGTACACGCACAATGCGTAGCGCGTTCCACCTGCATACAGATATAAATGGGGGCAAACTCCTCCGTCGGTCACCTTATGCATTAACGTGCGTTCCCTCTTCTGCTAAGTAGAGTGAAAGCGAGGGATGGCGTCCAATTATTTAAACACTGCATCATCATAATAATCATCAAGATCAGCATCATTTATTTAATGACAGGCGGATGAACGCTACCCTAGGGGAGGGAGAAATTTTCGTTCACTTGCGTAAAAGAAGACAAAGCAGAAGTTGCACATTCATCTGTGTGGGCCTAACATGTTTAAGGGTGCGTCATCGTCATGAAATGACGAAGATCGTTACGTAATTATTAGAAAGTTACTAAATTCTATTTTGATCTGGCACTAAACTCGGCATACTAGAGACATCTTTAAATACACAGGCCTTTTCTCCCGTACGGTTGCCTGCGTATAACTTAAAACGGTAAAGTCTTCCGTGAGCTTCATTAATTAAGCATTGCGCCATGAAAACGTATGGGGGAGTGGAGGTACAGCTCTAATATTCTTGACCTCGGCACCAGTTGGAAGTGAGCAGTCAGTTTGACGAACCGGCCGCTTTACTCTAGGGAAAGTGCCCGTGGTACCCATTGGATAAGAGGCTGGGTGAGCCCCGGAGCCAGTCTGGACTCTGTGGAGAAAGAAAATTCTGTTTCCCTTGCAGAGAGTCGAATCCCGATGGTTCAACCTGTAGCCCGCCGATATACCGACTTAGCCATCTTGGCTCCTTCTCAACGTATAAAATAAATATACTACCACATGTGTTTCGAAAACGTCATAACGTAGCTTTGGGGCACGCGGTAGCGTAGTTGGTTGAGGAACTATTTCTACTACTTAGTAGGTCGCGGGTTCGATTACCGATGAGGTTATTGGATTTTTCAATTAACCTAATCCTTCCAGCCGCACTATGGTCCTGGGGTCGACTCAGCCTCTAACAGATATGAGTACCAGGAAACTTCCTGGGGGTATAACATGGCCGGCTAATATCTGCCTGCCTATCTGTGGCTTCACAATTTTTTTCTTGGATCTCGGCCTCTTTTTCAGTTTATTAATCCTACACACAGTCGGTAGCACTCCTTGGACGGAGGATCAGCCTGTCGCAAGGCCTCTACCTATACACAGAAAACCACAACCACAGAATAAACGCACAACAGACATCCATGCCTCGAGTGGAATTCGAACCCACTATCCCAGCGTTTGAGTGAACGAAGACAGTTCATGCCTCAGACCGCCGGCTACCATGATCTGCAATTTGGATTTATACTGGAGCAAAATGCAGTAAAATGTAACGCAAATATTATTTTGGTCCCTTTTTTTTTCTTTGGCACTACAGCCCACATTTGGGCCTAGGCCTATCTCGATGAACTTCTCCGTTCACTTCGGTTTTCCTAAATCTTACACATTCGGTAGGACTCCTTGGGCGGGTGATCAGCTCGTCGCAATTCCTGTACCTGTACACAAACACAGAAAAACGCATACACAAACTAAACATCCATGCCCTGAATGGGATTCGAAACCACGATCCCGGTTTCCAAGTGAGCGAAGACAGTACATGCCTTAGACCACTCGGCTACCGTGACCGGCAGTGTATAAGAATAATATATAAGAATTCAGTTCGTACCTCACAGGAAACAGATCCGAACCCACGATCCCGGTTTCCATGCGAGTGAAGGCAGTGTATGCCTTAGACCGCTCGGCTACCGTGACCGGCCCTTTTGTCCCTTTACTGAAACATGACCACTTCAACAACTGCCATTCCCAGTCCTACTTTTATTAATTACTGCACAAACTAAATACCTCACTCCCTTGCCAATCAGAACCCCCTCTAAAACTGCATCAATTATTTAACTTAACGAAACGCTGCACTCGGGCATTCTCTGCACCTCTCCAAACACAGCACGTGGTACTGTTTATTATTTGTATTGTACGAATGAGAATGTGACGCACTGAAATGTCAATCTCAGGGGGTCCGCAGAGAGCAAATTCACTCATGTCCCGAATCTACAGCAAAGACAAATAATACATTATTTATACGTACAAGAAAGAAGGTTGTGGACCTTTTGCAGTACATGCTACTGTGTAATGTATTATCCCAGTGTGCTGTGTGGACACTGCTATATGGTGTTCAAATATTTAAACAGGAACCAAAGCCAAAGAAAGGAAACAGCGCCATCATCTGTACATTATTTGATTACAGGGTGTGGTTGTCTCTCTGTGACAGGGATGTACAATATCACAGATGGCAGTTTTATAACTCGATATAATATATTGTCATGTGTTAGTGACTAGACATAGGCTTTGGATTGGTAAGTGGATTAATTTAACATCCATAACTCGTAACTACAGGTAACTATAAGAGTTTCACTGATCTACACACTCTAAAAGTCGTTGTACTGCAACAGACACGAAGTCTTCTACGTCTTCACAAGGCGTTGCTAAGCAACGGTTGCGGACAATGGAAATTCTTCTCCTCTCGCGCTTACAACTTCGCCGGCTCTCTACCTTCTTACAACTAATTTATGACCGCGACTACTCCATGATGGTGACTGACTTCCAGAGTCAGAGTCAAGAGTTACTTTATGACTGACGGTTTACAGCCAATCAGTTCGTCTTCGCGCCAAGTCCCTTGAGACCCACGACCAGTATCTTTTTTTTTTTCAACTCAACATTTGCGATTGTAGTTCCTATGTAACGTTCTCTCTAACGACAGGATGGGTCTGTCGTTTAGAATTGTTACTGGTCCTCGCCAGCAAATTCATTCTTGGGTCACAGTCCCGAGGGACCCATGACCACATTTTACTGTCTCAGATTTGAGGCATTCCAACGTGGAGGGCTATATCCTTGTATTTATATCCCCCAAAAACAGGGTGGCCCAGTTTTAACCCCAGGCACTGAGTTCGCTTTTCGTTGCCTCCTACGACTCTCAGGGCTACGGGTGGAGACATTCGAACCTGCCTCCACAACGGAGAATAACCTCCTTGGTCAACCATCCACCCTGACTGCCCTGACTCGACCCGGCCGGTGGCCTCGCCATATAACCTCGCCAAGGATCGCATAGAAACTGCCGCTTCCAAGCATCCCTTCTATTGTTGCGCGCGTATCCGTTGTAGCGGATACGTGTCTATCGAGCCGTTACCTCGCAGAGGACGATTTCTTCTGGCTCCAATATTCCGGCATTCAGGTGTAATGTCAACCATATATATTGTAGAATAATCTTTGTTCAATAAATTTTTTTAATATATTCTTTATATTTTATTTTATAAGCCAAGCTGAAAACTATTCCCAAACGTAAAGATGAAGTTGTCCCTGTGCTTAATTAATTAAGCACCACGCCTTGAAGATGTATTGGGAAGTGGAGATATAGTTTCACCATACTTGACCTCGGAACTGAGTGGGCGTAATATGAAGCACATAAATACTGTTTGTAGGTAGAATGCAGATTTAATATATTCAAGCGGGTGGTACATATAGGAACCATTAGGATTTAAAGATTTAATTTCTCACCTTCCCTTACAACATGGTTCTCATAAGAATATTTAAGTTTTCCTCAAAACTGGTACATGTATTATGCTTGAGAGAGAAGAGAAATAAGCATAAAGTTTTGTTTGGGAAACCTGAATGGAGATCACTTGGAAAATATAGACGTATATAGAATGATAATATTAAAATGTATTCGAAAAGTAGTGTGGAAGTTTTAGACTGGACCCAACCGGCTCAGATTAATAACTCATATCCAGTTCTTATGTTAGTAATTAACTATTTTACTTAGACTGCGAACAGGCTTCTCAACGTGGAGGTCCGCTTTTAGTCTCAGGGTGACGGACAAAGAGAGACTGCGGAATATTTTTCTCCGACAGCTTAGGTTTTCTTCGGCCAATATTCATTCACCAGTGCCCCATTTCGCTTAGTGGGGGGTGGAGTTCAGCTTTCACGCGACACGGCGGCCACTGATTGCCTATTGTACCTACCCCGGGTGATTATGATCATGAAGAATTTGGTGGAATGAAGATTGGCAGGGGAAACCGAAGTACTCAGAGAAAACCCGCCCCAGCGCCACTTTACCCACCACAAATTCCACTTGACCAGACCCGGAATCGAACCAGGGCCGCCGCGGTGGGAAGCCAGCGACTAACCGCATGAACTATGACGCAGCCCACCAGTGGCCCATAGAGGTCTTCTTGAGAAGCTGCCATTCCCTTGGATACTGAAATTTATGTAACCCGAAGATTCATTACCGTGTTCAAAAGAAGTATGCAGTCCATATTATCCTACCATTTTTTTCTCTAAGATCCATTTTAATATTATCCTCCCACATTCGTCTGTCTTCCAAGTGATCTTTTTTTCTTCTGGTTTTCTTATCAATATCTTATATTGTATATTCTTATCCTCGGAAGCCTGTTCTCCAATACCCCCAATATACGATTCCTTATGTGCTGCCCTTATTGTCAGAAAATTCCACACCGCTTACTAAAACGATCCAACCACACATTTTAACTCAGGGACTGTGTGCGTTTCCAGAACATTGTTCTGCCGAAACTTCCTGTGCCAAGCCTGGAGCAGACATTAGAGCGTTACCTAGCAACTGTGAAACCAATTGTCAGCGAGGCGCAGTATGACAGAACGAGAGCCATGCTGAAAGCCTTCGGATCGAGTAACGGAGCAGGACCAAGGCTGCAAGAGAAACTCTTACAGCTTAGGGAGGAAAAAGACAATTGGGTAAGTAGCAGCAGGGCATCTGGTAATGATTTCTTCTTCGCCCTTTGGCTTGTCCCAGTTCAGAACGATCTTCTGCAATTGTGAATCGTGAAGATAATTTGTATGACTCTCTGGACGGAGGATCGGCAAAGAGGAAACTCTCTAGCCAAGCAGGGTAACACAAAATGCGGATATAGCAATGCCTTGAACGGGATTCGAACCCATGTTCCCCTGTTCGATAAGCCGAAGACGTACGTGCCCAGCCCACGTGGTCATCGGATCGTAACCCAGTAATTCTAAATGGGGAAACCGGTCCAAAATAAATGGCGCTGCTAAAAGAGTACTTTTATTTATTCTAATTTTGGTAGAAAAGTCTGGATGTATGTGACTATTTGCGAGGCTCAGGAATAGGTAGTATGATAATATTAGGATGGACCATAGGGAAGTGGTATGTGATGATGTTCATTCTACTGATCTCTTTCAGGAAAGCTATTAACATTGTTTTTGTGAGCATTTTATGAACCTTCCTGTTCCATAAATGGTATACATTTTTTATTATTATTCTTTAATGAGAACTATCAGTTTCTGAACTACTGACTCAACGCTATGGAGTTAAAATTAGAAATGTAATTTTCCCTTATAAATCAGTTATCTATGTAAATCTACCTAAGGTTCTGGTATAGGAAAGAGGGGGACAACCGCACGTACCTAATTTTGATCTGCTATAGAATGTTATTAATTGGGGTTTCCCAAATTTTACAGCATTTGTGCACGAAGGAAGTGCAACTTACTTTATTATATATAAGCAACGAAGCCACATCTACGTGTTACGTGTTTTTATGTGGTTTACTTTGTTGTCTTCTCTTATACTGACCCTAGTGCAGTTACCCTCTCTTACAATACATACCTTTCTAGGCAGTGAATGTACTGCCACCTATCACAAAGTTCATGTACTGTTTGAAATGTTGGGTTATGTGCTTCGATGTGCAGGTCGTTCATGTGTAATTGTTCTTGCATATTTTGTAAATATGACAATTTTCTAAAGTATTTAAATGTCTGCACTTCCTTCCTATCCTTATGACGTCCATAGTGTCCCTCTTTGCGCCGTATGTATGTCCCGTGTTCAATTTATGAATCGAATAACCGCATTTGCTGCAGTTACTTCTAATAGCCGCGATATGTTTTTTATATCTTAGATTAAATGTACTTCCAGTTTGACGAATATATTTCAAGGGGCAATCCAAGCATTTCATCTGATATATGCCACTATTGTTATATTTATCGGTCTGTGTGTGATGTTTCGATATAGTGTTGATTGTGTTTTTCATATGAAAAGCTATTCTAAGTTGGATGTTTTTTAATATCTTACTTATTTGTCTTACTCCTTTAGAGTAATACGTGAATATGGCCCATTTTTTGGCCTTTTCTTCCGTATTTTGGATTGAATTTCAGTGTTATTCTCTAGTATATTGTTGATTATGCTTATAATGTATGTCTTGTCTTTGTATGTTTGCGTACATATTTCCTACATCGGAGGAACACATTCTTATATTGTTATTCAATTGAAGATCAAATGGTGAAAGTTAAATGATATGAACTCCGTCCCAAGTGCAAACAATATATTATATGTCCTTGAACTTGCTCTTCTTTACACTACATGTTTCGGCCTCAAACGGCCATCATCAGGTGTATACAGTGAGAAAATTTTTAAAGGATTTTAAAACTAGAACTGAAGATTTATAAGTGCTGACGTGTGTAACACAAATAATCTATAAACCAGACAGATATCAACTCAGTAGATGTTGATAATAACAACGAAAGGAACAGTGTGTTTTTAAATGTTAAATTTTAAACTAAGTGCAGTGTAACAGCAACGTGAGTGTATGTATACACCTGATGATGGCCGTTTGAGGCCGAAACATGTAGTGTAAAGGAGAGCAAGATCAAGGACATATAATATATTGTTTGCACTTGGGACGGAGTTCATATCATGTATCGCATAGAGTGCAGCAGGATGCTTAAATATAATATGGTGAAAGTTACGGTGGTCACTTATTTCCATCCAGAACCGAGGTTCGGAATACGTGGAGTTACACGTTCCCTCCCCTATATATCTTCATTGTTCGGTGCGTAATTAAACAGAGGAAAAATGTTGCCATTTGTTTTTATCTAATTGGAGTTGAGGTTAGGTTTACACTGTATATTGTATGGGATACCCAATGCGTTGTTCTAACAAATATGCCTCAGACAATGAACAGTATTCAGTCTGCGTGAAGTTTGAACTATATTCTGCGCAAACAGAGATTCATTCCACGTTTTGCCTTAATATCATGTTCAGTTGCTTTTATGTTTCCACTGAGATTCACAAAGACTACATAACGAACTTCTATAGACTCCCATTCTGCACTTTCGCCGCTGAGCTGCGGGGAAATAGAGTGTAAAACGTAGAATGGAATTCTAAACTCAATTGTTCTGGTAGAATGGTACGTCTACATGCTGTTTTTATTTGATAAAACAAACTTTGCCTTCACAAAAACTTCAATTTCATGTCACTGGGGTGTAATTTAAATCTAAACGAAATGTAAAATCTAATTTTTGAAGAGAAAATAAGTGGAAAAGGTCCGAGATAATAACAAGACTCAGTAGGATTTGAATTAAAATGTGAAAGAACAGGGTAGTGCTACAAATGGGGCAAAGAAAATAGCTATAAACTAGTTCTTGAAATTAAATTAAACAAATAAATATAAATCATATTCGCAATCCTGCATTCAACTCCGACGTCGTAAGTTCAGCCATGGATTGCAGGTACCAGGTGTGCCCCGCTAGAGACATCTGCTGCACTGGCTAACAATCAACTATAAACTAATTTAATTAACTCTCTCAGAGTTGTCCTGTAGTGAATGCGAGAGACCACAAAAATCTCGGACATAAAAGCCAGTTTCCGGGTGGAGATTTGAACCCTATATGTCCCGATTATGAAGCAGGAGTGTTGGCCATTGAATCGTGATTTCTGTTGGATTACGTATATACGCAAGTACATATGAAGGCCAAACATAGGAGGCCTGACAATAAAATTTGCGAACTCGCCACTGTGTGCTTGCCATGGCTGCAGTGGACAAAAACATTAGTATGGTTTGATGACGTTGAAATATCAGCGTTTCACAGCTGTGTTGTTGTTGATCTATGGCAGTCTCTTTCTGAGTGGTGTCTATTATTGTCTGAATGTGTTTTGTGCGCCGTCGCGAGACTGTCGGAGCCTGAATTAGAGCACTGAGGGAGTTGTGGCTAGTAACCAAATAACTGTGCTGGAACACCCTCACTGTTCACCGGATCTAGCCTCCAGTGACTTTTACGGTTCCCGAAGATATAGGAAATGTTGAAAGGAAGGCATTTTAATGACATTGCTAACATTAGGAATAATACGACGGCAACTCTGAAGGCCATTCCACAAAACCAGTCCCAAAATTGTTCTAATGGGTGGACCAAGAGCTGGCATCGGTGTATAGCTTCCCAAGAGAAGTACTTTTAAGGCGACTACATTGATATTCAGCAATGATGTATGTAGCACTTTTACCGCGATGAGTTCGTGAAATTTATTGTCAGACGACGTAGATATTTTCTGACTAAAACATATTTGAAGACAAGTGCTCATCAGAGAGTGGCACGTATCATTACGTCATAAATAGAAACTCGAGAGATTTTCTTTTCAAACACGGTACTGTCACGTGTTGGTGACGAGACAACAGGCTTCACTTTTCCGGCTTTCAGGCGTCACGTCACAATACGATGGGAACCAAAATTGAGATACTAATGATCTCGTTGATAACATAGGATTTTCCTAGCATACTGTTGCCTAATCAAGATTTGGTGTAACTTTGAAGAGTTTTACACAAATTGTGCTAAGAATAAATTCCATAATTATCATCACTCCTTCAGTGTGACCCGCAATGAATTCTGTCACTTATTCTTCTTGGCAAGTTCTAGGAATTTAGACAGTAGAACGTACATTGGAATATTGAAGTGATGTAGCATATTAATTAAGGAAGGTGCACGGGACATAGGTAAGTGTTACCTAACGACAGCTGTACTCTCTCAAGGTCTCCTCCAGTCCCTTTCGTCCCTTTACATTTATGTGACCCCTTCCAGGTATGAGAATGTAAGCCCGGCAAACACACAGCGTACAAGATGGAAAATCAATTTTAATTCGTTATCCAGTTACTCAGAGAACATGATTGTATTACAGGACAGGGGAGGGAGAACTATTGCAGCATACCCTGTACAGTCGCCTTCACAAAACAACTGGTACAGGGATTTGTAACAAAACGCCACGAAAAATGGGTCACTAATTGATTGATTAGAAGATATCAACAGCACACAAGTAAGGCAATAATTTTTTACGTTGAAGTTTTTCATGGGTGGGTGGGTGACTATGGAGATAATTATTTTCCGGGATGTGAAGGCGTGTAGTGTGGTAGATCATTATAAACGTTTCGGAGAAACTTCCTGCCTCCTTTTCCGGAATAGAAGAATAGTCACTTACTTTCTCACTCTTGCAATGGATCTACATGTACATGTTTTCGGAACCATATCAAAAGTAAGATTTCCCTGCATATAATTAAAAAGAACTACGCCATGCATTTGTATTGGGGAGTGGAGGTATAGCGCCACCATTCTTACCCTCGCTCTAGATGGAGGTCAGAGGTCAGCTTGACGCTCCAGCCGCTTTTGTACAGTTGCTATTTATTTTGCGAAATAAATCCCAACTTGTAATATTCCTTGAATCCATCAGAACAGATTTCCGCGTGACAGGAAGCATTTTTAGATCTAATTTTCATAATGATGCAGAGTGGCGTGTGGGGATATTCCTGTTTCTGACATCACAAAAGGATTAATTATCATCTCTTACATCCTGCACAACACCCTCTTTTTAAACGCTTGTACCAAATCTACACACGTGTAAACCTCTTTCCACCTAGGTGCTTTGGATGTTATTGCTAAATGGGTTGGTATGTCAACAGGAATATCGTTTTGTTTGCTTATCCTACAGTTTTGTTTTGTTTGAGCTGTAATCACTGTTGCGCCCGAGAATAAATTATAAATTCACATTTCCATGTGGTTGATATTTGAATTAATGCTTTATTTCATTCAATAATTGGTAGATTTCTTCACTATGTTAATGCATTTTCACCGTAATATTGATGCTACTAGTACAGTCCCCTGTGATTAATGTGGATTACTTGCTTGGAATAGCCATCAATGTTTTATAGCTTTAAATTATGAAAGACGTCTTCATTAACAATAAAAAAGTTGTTATTCTTTCCAACAAAATTTGTTTCTCTTAACTGACTAATTTATCGTCGGATCGATGGATTAATTGTAAGCAGATAATCCTTTAAAATATTAACCTGTATATAGCCCATAACTATATATATTATATTTGAGAATCAAAGAACAATTTCTAGACATATTCACCTTTTACTCTTCCCCTCATTTCGCTAAAATTGCTCTTAAAAATATTATTCTTATCATTCTACTCTGAAATGTACATGAGGTCCATCAGTCTGATTTCTTAACCTCTGCTCTCGAATTCTATCTAGATGTATTATCAGCATAGCTTGAAATAACTGTATCTGTTACAGCGAATATGCTTTGGTTTATGCCGTCTTTATTGTTGACACACTGAACGAGTAACCGCAACGACCTTCACTTGTATTCGGGAAGTTATAAATTAAAATCCTGACCGCCACATGGGCTATCCTGATTAAAATTTTTCGTCGACGAAGAAAGTCGTTTGAGATAGTTGTTGTCAAGAATTGGTTCGAGTTCTGGAGATGGCAGTCGAAGCGGATTGAGAAAGGAATTAGACTGCGAAAAGAAAACTTCATGTGTGATTTGAAGTTTCAGTGAGACTGTTATGAAATACGTTGCCAGAATACGACTAGTGAACATCGAGAACCCTAGTGTTTGTGCAACGGTGAACTGAAAGTGTGTAGACCAGCGATAGCGCCGCAAGTGCCCGTAGTCCCGAGTTGTGTGTATAACGTACAATGAATCCCATCATGAAATCCGAAACACCGTCTATAGTGACTAAAACACGTGGCAATACATTTGGACGCTACGTAACCTAGCTATTGATGCCGTTTTAAAATAAACCACGGAACAGTTTCTCGTTGAAATTGATTCTTTTTTACATAACGATGTTTCAACTGAATATGTCGAAGAGCTTCGAATGAAAGGATATGCAATTCTTTACTAGAGACCGTCGCAACACAACAATACAATGGTCAAGGCTAAATTTAGCTTTCTTAGATTTCTTAGCTTAGCTTAGCAAGCTTAGCTAAGCTAATTTTAGCCTTGACCATTGTATTGTTGCGTTGCGACGGACACTAATAAAGAATTGTATATAATAACGGAACAGGATGCACGAAGTGAGGGGTGGGGGAAGAATGAAAGGATAATTGTGATGGAAGAATGGCAAATATGTAAGAAAACTATAGCGGTATATTTCCTGGCGAGAATGAGGAAGATCACGAGACTCATGACTCGAAATAGGCATTTCCCTAATTCCAAGCAAAATTCCTGACCATTCAACCGCAAAAATTCGTTCCATGTGAGACGCTCACTGATATTTCTCAAAATTTTAATTTCAACGTATTCTCTGCTTCTTTCGTTTCTTTCTTAAAAGAAGCTATTACAGAATCCGTGGCATGTAGTCCACAAGCGAACTATACTGACCGAGCGACCGCCGCTTGTCGGCGAAGTTAATGCCAACTTTAGCGGACAGATGGTGTCACGTGGTCAGCACAACGGATCCCCACGGTCGTTAATCTCGGTTTTCTAGACCGGAGCCGCTATTTCCTTGAAATAGCTCTTAAATTATCCTCACGAGGCTGGGTGGACCCCATTCCAGACCCACTACTTCTAAAAAAATCTGGTAGAGCTGGGATTCGAACACGGGGTCTCTGGATCTGTAGCAAGGAACGCTGACCACTAGACCACAGAGGCGGTCAAACCTATTGCTCTTCCATAAATAAGAGCAGAGGGCCCAGAGATCACCTGGGCAGTTCCAACAAGCCATGGAAATGTGAACAGTACACTTCACGCTGTGCCGTGCCATTTTAAGACCCGAGTTCGAACTGACTGTATCTCGTGCCGCGGTTACTATGAAAATTGTTTGATCATCGGCTCGGAAAGTAAATGGCATTTTGCTTCTCATGCGAACATGTCCTGTATGCTTCAGTCCCCCGTGACCTCTAATTCAGAACTAGAGGGAGCGAGATGCTCTTCTGTCAACATTAGCCCTCAAGGGGTAGGTAGAGGGGGAGAGAAACGAGATTAATAAAATAAGAAAAAAATGATAATTGGATTTGTCTTAACTATCTTCATGCATGGACTAGGCCGCGGAACATGTAAGCGGTGAGGTGTAGTGCTCATCCTGCTTGCAATCACCCTCACTTGTAATTCAGTTAGCACCGTTAATCCTCTAACGACAGGATTTCTTCTAAATTATATACAAAAATTACGTCTCCGCTACGATGCTCTTTAGAAGAAAAACGATGTTTATTGTGAGAACCATATGAAATATAAAAATACAATCTGTGGACATAATACAAAGTTTTGGTACACAGAGGGATGTCGCAGTCGGTATAACGACTGGCTATGGGTTTGACGACAGAGGAGTCGGAGTTCGAATCCTGGAAGAGTATACAAATTTCTCTTTTCCATGTTGTCCGGACTGGCTCTGAGGCTCACCTAGCCTCCTATCCAATGGGTAATGAGGGCTCTTTCACCAGGGATAAAGCGGCTAGGTTTTGAAGCTGACCACTCACCTCCAACTAGTATCGAGGTCAAAAAAATATGGATTTATAGATCCACTCCTCCAGATGTCTTCATGACGTAGTGCTTAATTAAGCACAGGGACAACTTAATTTTTTTACAGTACATAGAGTAACCACTGGTCTTTAAAGGGTTAATTTCACTTGTAAGCCTGTAAAACGTGGTATTGGTGGTCTAGGCAAGGACACTGGCCTAATGTGGAGGAGTTCCGAGGTTCGAACTAACGAAAGTTTTGGTCGCGCCATAGCTCAAGCGGTTAGTCGCAGGCTTCCCACCTCGGCGGCCCGGGTTCGATCCAGGGTCTGGTTAAGTGGGATTTGTGGTGGACAAAGTGGCGCTGGGGCAGGTATTCTCCGAGTACTTCGGTTTCCCCTGCCAATCTTCATTCCAACAATTGCTCCACAATCACCCTCTCCTATCATCTGGGGCTGGTACAATAGGCCAGAAGTGGCCGCAGTACAAGGGACTTAGTCCCACCCCACTAGCAATAATAAAAGTAGAAACCTGTATAACTCGTAAAATGCTTCATTGTTTCAACTTACTAAAATATCATAAAAAGGAATTTAATGAATTTTACTGCTCACCGTATATTGTTATGTTAACAAAATAAAATGTAATTGCACGGAGCAAAGCATGCAGAATGCATAATGCAGTTGAGAATACATGTAGTATAAATTTAGCCGGAAAATCTGAAGAAAAAATGTCCGGTGGACCTAGTTGTAGTTGGAAGTGTAGTATTAAAACATATCTTAAAAAAATAGTATCTGATGGAGTAAAGTGGATTCATCTTCAAAGGTGGGAACATGTGAATCTGGCAATGAAGCTTCGGTTTTCATTTTTTGTTGGAGGGGGGAGGGGATTGCCTACTATAAATTATCTTCTTTCCTTGCAAAAGCCCGACGAAATAAATACAGATTTACGCCAGCCGACTATAACTATATTCTAGGACTTGATTTTATTTTTACCTTATCAACTTGCTGAAAGAGTATTGGTGAAATTTTTCTTCGCCTTCCAAATCTATGTGTCCCCCCCTCGATGTACGAGTTACATGGAGCCAGATTCATGCAAGAATTTCGAAATGTCCACCGGAAATAAAAGACATGCTACCGGACTTATTCAAAATGTTCACACTTGTGGCCTTCAATCGACTACTTCAGAGGAACAAAGAAATGGAAATTAGCACTCCTCAGTCCATTTCCTCAATAACTCTTTAATTTTTAGAGGTCTCAACAAGTGAAATGCTTGTAGTGATGATGGTACTGCCCACAGACGCCAGGATACAGGGCAGTTATCATGGTGGCAAGCCTGCTCGTTTATCGGCTTGAATAGAAATAAGAATGAATGAAAGCGAAAGTTCACGCTTACGCCACTAGATTTCAGACGCGTACGGCATATGTTAGGCCTCGGCATTTTATTTCCTGTGCAGTCGCACGAAACAGTTCAATCCTCCAATTTACAATATTCTCCTCGTCGTCCTGTTATTTTTTTTTAATTAACGATCATAGTATAGAAAAAATAAGCGAGACGGAATAGCATTGTGATGTACATTTTTATTATTACGGACGCATGTGCTTGAATTAGAGGGTTGTGCAGCTTCAATTAGAAAATCTTCATAGTTTCTGAGCGCCTGGAAACTTGAAGTATTTATTTTCATTCGCTGTTGACATTATTACAAAAAATATATATTTTTCTACATTTATTTTAGTTCCAAATAAAGATTTCTCTTCGACAGTATATTTAAATATGTCATAACAAATACAGGAGTTATATAATATGAAATGAAAACCTAATAGATATGAACTTTAGTTGAGATGGTGTGGAAACAAACAGTTATTGTCTATTTTCGGGCATTTTTCAGTCATTTATCTGTGGTGACAAAATCCTTGAAAAGGTTCAGTCAACACAGCCAGCGTCTCAGCCGATGTTCAAACTCATGGATCTCCATTACGAAAAACCTCTATTCAGGATAGCCGTTTTCTTGTCCAACATCGAACCCAGGAGATTTCGAATGTGAGGCAGAAATGCTCACTACATCGCGAAGTTCGGTATATTTGCACAAAGTCAGGAAGACAAGCCTAAATATGTGCGTAAGGTACAGTCCAAGCATTATCAAGTTTCAACTCTCTATTTACACGCAGAAAATACACGTATATAATTAATTAATTAATGAGGGGTGGGCCTTAACCGATCCATGCACCACGACCATCAGTGATCTGTCACGTGTTCCTTTCTATTCGCGTTCCCATCCCCTGACAATCCGACACTTCCCGCTTAAAGGGCCATCTTGATAGTCACCTGGTTCCATAAACTAGTGACCCAGGTTCGTAATGTTACATTTCAGCATCCTGCTGCACTGTGAAGATCTGTCTTCGGAGCTTTCTTATGCCGTCTATATGCAAGGTCGTTCACTATTCTTTCTTCTTATTTCCTTATTGGACGCTATACTTTCGGCCTAACTGGTCATCTTCAGGCGTAGAGGTTGTTATGCTTAAAGGATTTTGCTGATCACTGTAATGCGGTTTCCTTTGTTCCTAATGTAATTGCCTCTGGTTATTTTGGTTATGTGGGTTACCATTAGTTTCATTTGTCCTTGGGTTGCACGTGATTGTTCTTCTGTAATGTGTGATGCACAATGTTAGAACTTTTTAAGGTGTATGTCTATATTCAATTATTGTATAAATTGTGTTTCTCATTGTTTTGTTAGGTTTTGTTGGTTGTGGCTGCCTCGAATGTTCTTGCTGGGGCGGAAGTTCTGTTGTGTGTTGTTCGCATATCATAGTCATTCGTTGTGGGTGTTTTCGTGATGCCAGTTTTGATAATACCTGCGGTGTGGAGTGTGTTGTGTTGTGTGTTGTTTGCTGCCATCTGGTGGTTGTGACGTCTAAAGTACGCTACAGCTCGACAATTACATAGGATATGAATGGCTGATTCTTATTATTTCAGGGTGGGACTGTCGGTTAATCCCAATTTAAAAACTGTGTCCTTCCATGGGACAGTGTCCTGCACATATATGTGTGTAAAATTGAACATGTTGTTGCAGCGGTATCGTTTTATATTTACGGGAGGGTTGAAGTGGCCTGTAGTCCGCAAACGAACTATACCGACCGAGTGATCGCCGCTTGCCGGCGAAGTTAGTGCCAACTTTAATGGATAGAGGGTGTCGCGTTGTAGCGCAACGGATCCCCACGGCCGTTAATCTCGGTTTTATAGACCGGAGCCGCTATTTCCTTGAAATAGCTCCTCAATTATCCTCATCAGGCTGAGTGAACCCCGTTCCAGACCCACTATTTCTCAGAAAAGCTGGTACTGTCGGGAAGTGAACCCGGGACCTCTGGATCTGTAGCCAGGAACTCTGACCACTAGACCACAGAGGCGGTCGTCCTTTTCACACAGATTTCGGGATAATACTTCCAAACCCAAACCCAGTCATGAGTCTTGAGCAGGTTGCCATCTCATTCGATGCTGTAACTCTAGCACGTGTTGCTCAAGCAGTCTTCAAAGAACGTGGAATTTCAGTGAAGAACTTTACACACACCTTTTGTAAGAAATATAAAATAAATTACTAAAGTAGCTGTCTGTCACTAGTTAAAAGGGCTGTATCTACTCGCGTATTGAATCCGACTTCAAAGCAAAGCTACAGCACGTAAAAGAGAGTATTTGGAAACACGTAAAAACACTCATTTGGCCTCGCTGCGTGCGGGACAGCTTTCTGTTTAAATTCTGCAGGTGGCATCACCGTCATTCTGTCCCAAAGATGGATGATCGTAGGCGGGCTGGATCTGTGGGGGGCTGAGAGGGGTGCAATCCCTATCGTTACTTCCGAGCATGGCGGGTGGAAGCCCAATCAGGGGGAACTTTCGAACGGCGCATACTCTGATTCTATAGCCAATAGAAACAAAGATAAATCTATTCTCTTCATATGCAGCCCTTTCTTTTATCCACATTTCCAATTGTTGTTAGGAAAAACTCCAAAGAATATTAATGTCATATTGAGATGAAACAAAACGGCAATGTCATTAAGATGAAATACACTAATGACAGAATCATAAGGGACTTCTATTAGTCTGTGTTCCAGAAGCGATTTCCGTCTGCCATAGGTAATTATTTGAACATTGCGAAATAAGTAACTTGTGTCAGATTCGAGTTTTAGCATCACTCACGTAAATATAATTCAATCCAATACTTCATTTGCGTGCTGAGCTCACCAGCCAATGCCAGTTACCGAGTCAACCAGAGAAAAGAGAGAAAAAAATATATATACAAAATACAAAATCAAGGTAATTCATGTAATTTAATTCAATTCGATATTTATTTAAATGCTGAGCTCACCAGCCAATGGCCAATTACAGAGTCACAACAGATAAAGGAAAAAAAACGAACTGAAAAAAACAAGGAAAATGTATCAGCTAAGGTTTTTTTACACTGAAATGTGTGTTATTAAGACTATCTGAAATTTTACAAACTGCAGTTGCAGCAGAAACACGTGTAGCTGAACAGCAGTCGCTGAAGGAGCAACTGAACATGGTAGAGTTACGTATGTCCCAAGTAGGAACATGAATGTCGACTGTTTCGAGGAGCGAGAGACAATATTTAATGCCAGTACAGATATATACTAAAAAACAAGGCATCGAAGAGACGACTTCTCATATACAGTGTCTGCAAATTTAATTTTTCCCAATATTGTGTCATAATGGTATCCCACCGGTCCAGAAAACCTAAATTTACGGCCGTGGGGATTCGTTGCGCTGACTACGCGACACCCTCTATCCGCTGAAGTGGGCACTAACTTCGCCGACAAGCGGCAGTAGCTCGGTCGGTATAGTTCGCTTGCGGACTAAAACCACGGATTTCAATGGTATTCCACATCTTGAAAAAACTGTTGTGGCAAAGGGCTGCAAATTTTCTTTGTATGTGCTCAAGTTTATTGGATTCAGTATTTGTAATAGAGTTCCAAGTAACAGAAGCATATTCAAGTTTAGAGCTGACCAAAGCAAAACGTAGCAGCAGTAGAAAAGAAAAATGTAAGGATATGAATCAATGCTAATAATTGCATTGCATGCGAAAGAAAGAGGAAATAAACATTATGAAGAAAATGAAGTTTACAACACCCAATATATACACCCAGATCCTTAATGCAGTCTCTTCGGAATATAAGGGAATTTCCAAGTCTGTATGGATAATTCAGAACATTTCGTTTTCCTGGCAAAAGTAATTACTCTAATTACAGTAAAATTAGACTCTACAAAATTTGCTAAAAGCCAATCACATACACAATCAACATGTGAATGTAAAAGTAAACAGTCAATATCTCGATTCACTTTGAGGTCATCAGCAAAAAGAAGAGCCGGTCACGGTAGCCGAGTGGTCTAAGGAATGTGTTGTCTTCGTTCGCTTGGAAGCCGGGATCGTGAGCTCGAATACCACTCAGGACATGGATGTTTGGTATTTGTGTTTATTCTGCGTCTGTGTTGTTTTATGTTTAGGTAGAGGCCTTGCGACGAGCTGATTACTCGTCCAAGGAGTCCTACCGTCTGTAGAATGATAAAGAAAGAAAACAACCTCGACACTGTAAGGTAGAAGAGGGACGGATTAAGTGAGCAAGCAAAAAAGAAGACAGTTGCAGCGACTAATTGAGTCACACAAATCATTAATAAAATTACTGCAATGCAGAAGCCCTAAAACTAACCCTGGAGGTAAGAGGAGAGTATACCAAAGAAATGCACACAAGACTGTCTTTTAATTACGTGATGAGAAACCAATTTATCGTATATAAGCGGAAGTTAATTCATATAGAGGCCGCGCCATAGCTTAAGCGGTTAGTCGCTGGCTTTCCAGCGCGGCGGCCCGGGTTCCATCCCCAGTTTGGTCAAGTGAGATTTGTGGTGGACAAAGTGGCGCTGGGGCGGGTTTCCTCCGAGTACTTCGACTTCCCCTGCCAATTTTCATTCCACCAAATTCTCCATCATCATAATCACTCGGGGCACGTACAATAGGCCATTCAGTGGTCTCCGTGCCGAGTGGACCCAGTTAGACTCCACCCCCCCACTAAGCAAATTAAAAAGAAATTCATATAGAGTCAGTTTGACCTTGTGAACAGACTGAAGGGGTAACAAAGTCAAGGAAATTTACTAAATTGGTAAGGGTAGATTTGTGCTTAATAAAACAATGTCGGGAAAATTTTAATTCAGATTTTAAAAAGTGAGAAACAGAGTCACGTATAACAAATTAAAAAACTTCGAAAAAATTAAAAACAGCAGTAGATCTGTAGCCTCCAACAGAGGAAGTTTCTCCTTTCCTTAAACAGGGATAATACCTGCTTCCTTCCACAAGTTGGGGATAAAAATAATAAGAAAACAAAATAAACTCCGTGGCCTGTAGTCCGCAAGCGAACTATACCAACCGAGCGACCGTCGCTTGTCGGCGAAGTTAGTGTCAACTTTTGCGGATACAGGGTGTCACGTGGTCAGCGCAACGGATTCCCACGGCAGTTAATCTCGAGTTTCTAGACCAGAGCCTCTATCTCCTTGAAAGAGCTCCTCAGTTATCTTCACGGGGCTGAGTGGACCCCGTTCTAGACCCACTACTTCTCAGAAAATGTGATAGGACCGGGAATCGAACCCGGAACCTCTGGAACTGTGGCCATGAA